>NC_056574.1:31519067-31520991 GCF_018340385.1 Cyprinus carpio
AATGCGCTCCTCGCCATCAGATCTGTGCCGTGTTGGGCTTATCCATGGTCCTATGGGGCCTGTTATGGGGCTCTGCGATCAACGTGAATTTTCTAACTGTTTAGTCAGTCTGAACAACTGGTTATTTTTCTTTTGAGCCACCAGAAGCGTGCTGCCTTTAACGTCAGGCAGAGACGTCTTGCTGGATTGTTGATGCAGCTACTCGGGGCTTACGACATCATTGAAGGACGGAATGCCTATTGGTGTGAGAAGCCGGCACTCTAAGCGGCACAAGGGGAATGGCCTCCCTGCGATGAGGTGTGGTCCAGGCGGCATTATCTATACAGTGGGATCTGTGCAGGCCGCCGGTTGGTCGTCACTGTCGGCAATTTGCCATGAGTTTCTATAAGCTAAGACATCCCCGCCCGGCAGGCGCGGATTCTTTCTTGTCTAACCTCCCATGTGGGTAGTGGTTATCTATGCCCTTCAGCTAAGCTTGGGGCAATATAATGCGCTAATTCCGGGCGGTGTTAGGTACCCTATTACTGCTCTAACACTGGCTCGACGCAGAGCAGGCATGTGATGTTGCTGCGTAGTGTAGGGCATGATTGGATTTTGTTCCCATACATAACGAGAGTGAACGTTTTAAAGGGAACGCTTTCGGTTACTTCATATAACCTTGGTTCCCTGAGATAAGGGAACGAGTATTATGTCACTTGCCGCACTACAAGCTGCATGAATCGATGATCGTCGCTTCAGTCGAATGATCTGATTGATGAATGGTGCTATGGGCCGACTTATATAGCGGTTGGCCCCGTCCCTTTTGGCGGGCTGAAGTGCCATTGGTTTGTGCAGCTACACAAATGTGAACAAATCAGACTTCAGCAGAATGAAAAAAAGAGTTTTCCATACATAACATTCGTCGATCAGACTCATCTCTAGGGAACACGGGTTACGTTAAGTAACGCGAAAGCATTTCGGTTCCTGTTTCATTCTCTTCACACGCAATTGCAGAATAATCTTAAGTGTTTTGTATGTAGTTGTTTTGTCTTCTTCAAATTAGATAGGTTCATAGCTAGTGGAGAAGTAAGAATGCATTTTATCCCTCTTCATGTGTTTCAAATTATGTTCAGGCTTGGAGGTAGCTTCCGGGTCAAATACATTATGAAAAAGCAAAAAATTTCTTTATACTAATTTTGGCAATTATTTTAAAGTGAAGTGGGCAAGCATTTATAAAATAGGACATTAAATGTTCATATTAAATCACTTAGAAGGAGCGGGCTTTTTAATGTTTTTAAATACTATATATTTTAGTGAATGATAGTTAATTTTTAAAATAAACAACAAAAAGAGAGTGTTTCTATTCTATGCTCAGTGAAACATCATTTTTTTTGGTAAAAAAAACATCTTTTTTACTTTTATTTCGTTGTTAAAGTGTTTTCTTCTGTGGTAATTGACAATGTGCGACCTGAGCGGCCCACATTACTTGTAGCTTATCTAATATCATGACCAGATCCTAGAATGTTCACAGGTAACATCAAGCAGTGTTCAAACACATACATTTCTCAAAAACTTGTCTCTTTCATGCTGCTTGAGTATAATAGTGTGTATTCGGTGCCTTTATTAATACTGTGGCTTTTTTACGTGTCATCTATACGGTTTTCCCCTGAAACCTCTGCATTGGTATCTTGTACAAGTGGTGTAGTCATGTGTGCTTAAAACGTATTTTAGATGTTGAGCATCTCACATTGCTGTAAGCATAATACACGGCCACAAGCGGGCCAGTATTTAGGGTATAATATTTTATTTCTGGAAATATAGACGCATCATGGGAAAACATCACAGACAAATCAACTCTGAGAGTGTACATGTTTCAAGTATATGTCAGATGGACCAAAACGGTCAGAGGGAGAAAAAAAGCAAAGAAACGACCAAAGGAGAGAGG
>NC_056574.1:31521075-31521200 GCF_018340385.1 Cyprinus carpio
TCCAAGAATAAGATCTAAAAAAATTTTTTTCATCATCTTTTCATCTTTTTGAATAAAAGCGGTATGCAATATTCTGTTCCAAGAATAAGATCTAAACTTCATTCCAGTACAATAAATTGAGACGA
>NC_056574.1:31521678-31531678 GCF_018340385.1 Cyprinus carpio
AAGTTTCCTTTTTTTTTTTCAAGTGGATCTGTTACATCAGTAATGCTCATTTGATCTGACCAGAGTACGGTGGTTCATGTACAAACTGGGAAGGGAAGGAAATTGAAGAAAAAACGACTATAAAAAAAAAACTCATATTCTGCTATATTCTTTTTTTAAAGAATAAAGAACTGTTACCGCATGAAGTATGGCCTATTTAGGTTATCTGACTTTTTTAACAGTAGCCTATGTAATACTTTTAAACGAAGCGGTTTGTAATTTCACATTAGTAGCTATTCATGTATAATAATAAATCAATTAATTATATTTAATGCTGATAAATTATAATAATAGTATGTGTTGCGTGTAGTAATTCATTGATGCACTGACATTGAAAAACATCATTAATAATCTTATTCAAAACAACGGTGATGTATATTGAAATTGAATTCTAACAATCGAATGCATAATGGTAAAATAAAAAGTCTCCTTACTTTAACTTACTTCTTTCTGCATCACTCCACACAAGCTGAATTTTGACGGGGTATCTTTGCTCGCCCATACTGACCAGGTTGTGCTGCAGTAGATGTGTCGTGTTGTCTGGTGTTTGACTGACTGACTGACTGACTGATGCGCGCTATTTATTATACCTCCAGCCAGAGGCGTGAACCGGTCTATGATCCACACACTCGCTCCCGCTGCAGTTTCATAAACCGGAGAGTCCGCTGTGACGTCACTAATATTCCTCTAACAATACTGAATGTAATATTATATAATAAACACACAACCAAATATATATCAATACAAAAATCATAAATAATACATCTTATTTTTAATAATATAAAAAAATCAATATATATATATTTATTTATTTTTCTCAATTTTATTACGCAAATAAAAAGTATGTTTCTAAACAAAAACTCCTTATTTGAGGGGGATAAAGCCACTGTAACAACTAGTCAACCTAGTTCAATGGGTTCAATGGAAGTCATGGCTACCAACAACTATTTGGTTACCAAAATTCTTCAAAATATCTTTGTGTTCAGCAGAACAAAATCTCATACAGGTTGAGCAACTTGATGGTGAATAAATGATGACAGAATTTGGTGAAATATCCCCCTAGTCACCTTCATGAATGTAACTGTAAACTTTAGAAACGGCTAACAAACAGCAGCAAAGTCGTAATGTTTCAAGTGGATATGCCTATTATTGATGGAGACTGAAATATTTCTTTAAAAGAGTAATAAGTACATTAGGAAAATAAAAATTCTTATAACTGACATGCTTACGTTGCAATCAGCCATAGCGGGAAATGGAAGTAGTGTGTGCTAAAACTAGTCCATCATTAGGATTCTTGGAAAAGAAATGAGTTAGTAGCCTACTCAGCCCTTCACATTGTGTGTCATAAAACAGTGCTGACATATAGGGCTATTCATAAATCAATGGATGATGTGCAGATGTTCACGTAGGCTATAGCCATAAACCTTCCAGGAAATATGCTAAAAAAAGAGAAAGAGAAAAGATTCCCGTCGGGTTATAAGAAGCTTCAAGGAAATATAGGCAGGATTTCCTCTCAGATGCTTGCCCAACCTACATCTGAAACAGATACCTTTGTTTATTGTAACGCGTTTCCACTGCTAACTGTGTTAAACAGCACTGAATCACTGAAAAACCCCGTCATTAAAATACCAGATGCAGATTTTACGACTGTTTGAGTTAACATATGCATATGCATAAATGTCATTATTAGTGGTATTTTAGTAATTTTTGATCATAGGGCGAGCAAAATCCCTAATCACACACAGTTTGTGCCAAGCACATACCTGAGGCTTATTGAGAACAGACTTACTATACGATAAGATTTGCTGTTTTTCCATCTCAAAAGTTTTGCATCAGAACGCAAAAGCATTGAAATCTATATTTTTTCCCTCTCATCGCATGTCCATTTAGAGACTCCACAGATATACATTGAGCAATAGCTTATTGTTAACGAGAAAGAATAGTTTTTGTTATTTTGTATGAACTAATAAAAACATATACAACCTTTTAATTTTATGTTCAGGCTATATTAGCAAAAATAACAATTTATATAATTGATTTAAACCAATGTAGTTAATTATAAGCGTAACCTTATTATAGTGGTTTCTATTGTTATTTGATAGTATTATTATTTTCTGCATGTTCATGCCGTTACAAATATTACTTAAAAACAGTGATTATGGGCATGTAACATCAAATATACTGTATTGCATTAATGAAATTCTAAATAATTAATGCGAAGCCTTGAGCAATGGAAACATGCATTTATCTTTGTGTAAACCAAGATGATTAAATAAAACTACTAATATATATATATATTATATATATATATATATATATATATATATAAACAGCTGAACTGTTTTATTTTAGTATAATTGACATACCATTATAGTTTCTGGTAATATTTTGAATTAGATTTTATTTTTATATTTTCTTTTCTCATTTTAATTTGAAAGTTTTAGTAATTTTGTTGTGCGTCTTTGTACAGGTACCATAACAGAAAAAAAGTGGAACAAACCTTTTTTATTCATAAATAATAAATACAAAGCATGCAGTGACTTGGATTGGACAGCAAAGCCCATTTACAACACAGAATTAGAAAAGCAATCAAACTAGAAAAATAAAAAAATAAAAACCTTTAAGTGTGGCAAATTCAAGTTCTTTTTTTCTTAATAATAAAATGAGTAATATTTTAGCAGACAAACACACTGGAACCAGACGCAAATGAAGAACCTTTATTTTAAGAGTGTTCCTGTTTTACTTTTCCGCTCAGCCAACTTTGGTGATTATACTCTTTTGCTGTATTTCTCAACTTTCCTAGAAACACCCTTGTGACTTTTAGATGTGCGTTTTTCCATTTTCTTATAACGCAAATATAAGAAAAGAATTCACTGCACACTTTTCTTGGGTTTCCAAACTTACAGACAATATGGCGCTATATCATTTAGATTTGTGTTATGATCCAAATGGTCCAAGGCTTTCCACTATTGCGTATCAAAAGTGAAGTCCAGGCAGGTGAATGTGGCTCGCTCTACTAACACCGCTGCTCAGACAACGATAAGAGAGTTTCCCATAGATATGGGCATCAAACAGAGCTGGGCTGTTTGCGTATTCGTGAATAGCTTAACAAAGCTTTATCTTTTCTTCCTTTGAACAGCTTTTGAAACTGTGGCCTCTGTTGAATGTTGCAATCAAATGTGACATTTGAAGTCATTATTAACAAACAGCATCCAATGGACAACATCTTTTCATTTTTGACATCACATTTCTAATGCATGATGCACAAATGTAAATATGTAACCTATTCATTATTGTAACTTGATGTCTTCCTCTAAGCCTGTCATTGTGAAAGGAAACTGTAAACTGGCCTCTACCCGAATTACATCTTTTCCTGTTGTGAATCATGTGGATTCGCTTTCACAGAATAATAATAACTCAGTGTAATTTGTGTTTTTGTTTTTTGACGTCACGTAGGCTACGTTGTGAAACATGCATTGTGCTGGGAAACGTTTGGTTGTCATATTACTGTTGACTTACCGTTAACCACATGACATAATATAGTGATAAAAGTGAATTGCTTGTGTGAATAATAAACAATCAGGACAAAAGTCCAGAACAATGGAGAAAATGGTGAAACAAATTTAACAATGGGAAAAACATTTGCTGTTGTGTTTCTAAATACACTTCAGTATCGGTTTCTCTTCCGTGAATTATATTTAAATGTATGCATGCACTAAATTTACAGTAAAGAGGTTTACATTTGTTACAAATAGCTAAATGGTGGGCTTTATCAAGGTTTCCACACAAATATCAAGCAGCACAACTGTTTTCAACATTGATAATAATCAGAAATGTTTCTTGAGCAGCAGATCATCATATCAGAATGATTTCTGAAGGACACTGAAGACTGGAGTAATGATGATGAAAATTCAGCTTTGAATCACAGGAATAAATTACATTTTAAAATATATTCAAATAAAAAATGGTTATTTTAAATTGCAATAATATATCACAATATATTAGATTTTTTTTTTTTTGTATTTCTGCTCAAATAAATAATTTTTTCTGCGCTTTGAGTTAATCGTTTATGCTTTTATTGCTTTGCAACTCTAAATATTGCATTACTCATAAATAATTCTGGATGACTGGAATGTGCAGTACATGGCAGAACTTAAAACACTTTGGATACTGACTCCCATAATGCATTGTGCTCGACTTGACCTTCGTTTTTCCAATGTGAATAAATGAACTTTTGTCCCATTTGATTGAACTTAAATTAATATAAACAAAATGTATTTTTGTCTGAAATAAACAAGTAACACAATGAGGTCATGTGACAATAATGTGGCTCTTTAAAAAGTACCGGTGCATAATCAGTAGAAGGTATTTAAAGGGATACTCCACCCCAAAATGAAAATTTTGTCATTAATCACTTACCCCCATGTCGTTCCAAACCCGTAAAAGCTTGGTTCATCTTTGGAACACAATTTAAGATATTTTGGATGAAAACCGGGAGGCTTGAGACTGACCCATAGACTGCCAAATAAATAACCGTGTCAAGGTCCAGGAAAGTACGAAAAACCTCCCGGTTTTCATCCAAAATATCAAAAAATTAACTACAAAAATTAAAAAAACTTTTACAGGTTTGGAACGATATGGGGGTAAGTGATTAATGACAACATTTTCATTTTAGGATGGAGTAACCCTTTAAAGTATATGGCATAGTAAACTAGATCACGGTCCATGTATTGAACTTAAAGAGATGATACTCTGCCATCTAGTGGTTGAGAGAGTTGTTTACATCACCTTATGTCTATTACAACTAAAATAAATCACTTTTGTTTCAAACCTGAGAAAGTCAATCCATGTTCTGAACTCACAAAACAACAACAGCAACTTTATTTTCTTATTTCCTTTATTTTCTTATCCTTTTGTGCCAATAAAAAGATCACTCATATTTGTGGCGAATGAAATCATTTGTGTCCACCACAAACAGCCTTATTATGTACATCCCCTCTTCGTGTACTGTAACAGCATGTGCAGTGGCCTTTCATTAGCTTAGCATTTCTTTAAATAAATCTTGACCTTCAGGCAGCAGATTATTAGGTGCAGCAAACAAACATCCCACATCTTCATATAAACACTTCTCGGTGACCACGTTTCTGCTTTTAAGGACAACAAAAGAACTCAAACAGAAAAAGATGTCAATTACTGGGTGTGTTTCAGGCATAATGTGCATTATTAGTGGGATTTGGCCACAGGACGAGCCGAAATCAAGAATTTTATTTTGTATGTACAAAATGTCATTAGGACATCTCAACACAACTAGGTTGAAATGTGGCGTGGATCTGGTGTTAAACACTTGCTACAATTAAAAAGGAAGTTTTGGTGGATGAGGTACAGCAATCTTTCATTTCAAACATCTTTCATAACACTCACATTCTTATAAGTCTTTCTGTCTGTACAGAGCTTAAACTAATGATTATAAAAGTAGTTTATAGACAAATCTCTGACTTTTAAGGCAAAGGGTTTGACTAAAGCTTAAATGGACGCATCTGGGTATTGTATCATAAATGTGTCTCCCAATCTTTTAGCACCTCGTGAGAGGTTTCTCAAAGCCTCAGACGTTACATTTTGTGCGTTGTTAGACTGTAAGAGATGTTGATCACCAGAGCTGCCGTAGCATCAGATCACGGCCATTAAAAATGGCGCCTTGAGGCTGATGGGTAATTTAAAATAACAGTGTTGTCCACCATCTTGGCTGTTTTGAACTGCTTTGAAAATTCTTCCTGAGCCTTCCAATAAAAACACTTGCTTATTCTTCATGACATCTTCAGCAAGGACTGAAAGCCACGTTGTGCTTCTGCGGCCTTGCATTCCGACACACCGTGTGACATTGGAGCGAATACCAATCATTACTCTCTGAGCTGTCGATATTAAAGTGAACAAGTGAGAAGTGATAATTCTCATACCTAAGAGACTTGTATGAAAGCCTGTTTCCACCTCATAATAGTAATAATAATAATGATAATAAAAAGTTAATTGTGACTTTTTAAATCCCAATTCTGACTTAACTTCTCTCGAAAAATTGTAAGATGTTAATTTAGAATTCTAAGAAAGAAAAAGTCCAAATTGTGAGATTTAAATTGAAAATTCAGATGAAAAAAAAAATCTGAACTGCAAGATGTTAATTTTGAATTCAAAAAAGCGCAAAAAAGATCGCGATTAATCGCATCCAAAATAAAAGTTTTTGTTTACATAATATATGTGTTCTGTGTATATATATATATATATATATATATAAAAAGACACACACACATAAAAAAAAATAAAAAAACACATATACATATATATATAAAAATATACACATATATATATTTATATTCATATAAATAATAGGATATATAAATATATTTCATATATAAATGTAACATTTTTCTTAAATATATACATGCATGTGTGTGTATTTATATATACATAATAAATATACAAAGTATACACACATATATTATGTAAATAAAAACTTATTTTGGATGCGATTAATCGTTTGACAGCACTAATATATATCTGTATCTAACGGTGAGATACAGACGCGGAATTCCAAGAAAAAAATCTGATTTTTTTAAATTCCTGGAATTCTGAGATATACATCTGAAATTCTGAGGGGAAAAAAAAGTAAAAGATGCAAGATATAAACTTGAAATTCCAAAAAAAAAAAAAAAAAAAAAGATTTGCAAGATGTTAACTACGAATTCCGAGAAAAAAAAATAAGTCAAAATTGCGAGATATAAACTTCCAAAATTTGAAGGGAAAGGGTCAGAACTGTGAGATGTTAACTAAAAAAAAAATTGCAAGAGGTTAACTAAAATAACTAATATTTACGCTAACAATTTCCAGAAATAAATTAGGAATTGTGTAATAATAATAATAATAATAATAAAAAGGTCACAATTACCTCTGGTGGAAACAGACTTCCATAAACTTGAGATTCTTATAAGCTGAGAGTTTTTCAGGTTGCATAGCAAAACAATGAGCGTGAAACTACCGACAGATTTTTTTTTTTTTTCAAAATCCGAAAGAAGTGTTTCATCCAAAGCAGCTTTACAAATAGCTTTACCACCATGGATTAATATATATATATATATACCTCTTTCCAAAACACCTGACTCCGTTTCATTTCATCATAAAAAATATATCACACATAGAAGCGAAGGACCCAGCTGCTATATATATATAGAGAGAGAGAGAGAGACTTTTGATGATACACCTTACGTTAATAAAAAAAAATCAACGTCTGAGGGCCAAGCAAGCCACAGACAATAGCAACTCTATGTATCCATCATAACACACACTGAATCTTTGATCCGTCTTCGAAAGACACCCCGGTGTCCGTATACACCGTCCCGCTCACAGTCCTTGATTCCACAGACAATGATTAAAAAATAAATTAAAACTTCTAGATTGGCCATGCTGTTTTATCAAATCACAAGGCGAAAAAAAAAAGAGAAATATATCACCATTGGCTCTTCCATCCAGGGCAAAGAAAAACTGTGGTTTTAATCCCCAAACCTCAAGGATAAAAATAGTTTTCTAAGATGATCGGAGGACAGAAGCGTTAAAAACTCAAACTTAAAAGGAAAACCAAAACGCTAACACTGCTGCGAATCCCCGAACCCCACTCGCTTGATCGGCTTGTGTAGACAGTCTCCTGAAAGAGTTCTCCATCATCTGTACCTCCGTTTTATTCTTTCACTGAGGGGAGAGGACAGCCGAGTCCTGGGCCTAATCACTAGACAGTTCCTCTCGTGTCCATTTCCTCTGTCCTCTGTAGCTTCACCTCGAGGACTTCAGTGTCACCGGAACTCGTAGATGGGTGCGCTGTGTTCAGGGACGTGTGTGAGGTTCAACGATTGATACCTGATAAGAGTAGGATTCAAATTGAGTTCTTGAGGTGATACATGCATATATATATATAGAATATTTACATTCTTTTTTTGTATGTAATGACTCATTTTTCAGTTCTATACCATTCAGAGCTTCTGTGGTAGTAGTAACCCTCTATGGTGGCTGTAGACTTCTGGAAACAGATGTAGTAGAAACCAGCGAAGGAAGCACCGCTGATGTCTTTGATTGTGTGATCTGGAACTAGGAACTGCTCCTGAAACAAACACACACAACATTTGATTTAATTATTAATATATATATATATTTATATATATATATATATATATATATATATATTATATATACTTATATATATATATATATATATATATATATATTAGGGCTGTCAAATGATTAATCACGATTAATCACATCCAAAATAAAAGTTTTGTTTACATAATATATGTATGTGTACAGGGTATATTTATTATGTATATATAAAGTACACACACATAAATTATATATTTAGAAAATATTTACATGTATATACATTTATATATTTATATTCTTATATTTTATATTATATATAAATATATTTAATATATAAACATAAACATATTCTTCTTAAATATATACATGCATGTGTGTGTATTTATATATACATAATAAATATACACAGTATTCACACATATATTATGTAAACAAAACTTTTATTTTGGATGTGATTAATCGTGATTAATCATTTGACAGCCCTAATATATATATATATATATATATATATATATATATATATATATATATATATATATATATATATATATATATATAAGATTTTTCTGGAAGAAGACTCTTCTGCTCATCAAGGATACTATATATATATTTAACTTTCATGGATTCGTAGATATACACTACTGATCGAAAGTTTGGGGTCAGTAAGATTTTTCTGGAAGAAGACTCTTCTGCTCATCAAGGCTGCATTTATTTGATCAAAAACACTGTAAAAACAGTAATATTGTGAAATACTATTACAATTTAAAATGACTATTTTCTATTTTAATATATTTTGAAATGTAATTTATTCCTGTGGTGTTAAAGCTGTATTTTCAGCATCATTACTCCAGTTTTCAGTGTCACATGATCTTCAGAAATCATTCTAATATGATGATTTGTTGCTCAAGAAACATTTCTGATTATTATCAATAATGAAAACAGTTGTGCTGCTTCATATTGATAAATGATACATTTTTTCAGGATTCTTTGATGTATAAAACGTTCAAAAGAACAGCATTTCATTTTTAAATAGAAATCTTTTTTTAAACATTATACGTCTTTACTGTCACTTAAGATCAATTGAATGCATCCTTGCCGAATAAAAGCAATAATTTCTTTCAAACAATAAGAAAAATCTTACTGAGCCCAAACATCTGAACAGTACTGCATATGGTTTTCAGTCATAAAGTATACCTTCCACCGCATGAAGACGTAATCACTATTCTTTAGTTCTTCATAGTCGAAATCGTCCGAATTAAAGCTTTTTGCGTACTGATAAAATGCTTGGAACTTTCCCTGAGAGAAAACCAAAAAGAGAAAAACATGTTTAGCAGATCGGTTTCTATTACGAACCACACTCGAGTCATGATGCATAATGATTCATAATCACAATTTGTGTAGAGCGTTATGTACACACTGAATCATGACTATTTATTACCCAGTGTTTTCGGTCGACGTCCTCATCCGCGTCCCATTTCCTGGTTAAAAAAGGCCGTTTCTTGCTTATGATCTCTCCAGCAAAGAATGTAGTGAGTGTGGGATATTCCTACAGAGAGCAACAGAGCAGGATGAGTAACGCTTTCCCTTCAGTCAGCTTTGCTGTGATCTGACAGAAATGTCTGATTCAGTTACACTAATTATTCAGGAAAAATAAAGTTAAAGAACATCAAATCAAATGAATAGCACAGTACTGTCATTTTTCTAGTTTTATAACAGTCCTTGTCTCATGATGTTTTAATAGCATTTCATATTTAAACTTATAAAGTACAGCATTAAAGTTGGTTCAGTCCAATTAATTTTCATTTATCAGTTAAAATAACTGATT